>NC_047659.1:88190026-88232526 GCF_011762505.2 Arvicanthis niloticus | reverse complement strand
AACTTGGGAGACAGTGGTAGGTGGCTGGCCACATCAAGTCCAGCCGGAGTTTATACCTACGTTTCAGACAAGCCAGGCCTATGTGGTGAGACCTGTCAATAATTAATTAATTAATAAATAAAACATTTACAAAGGTTAACACTCGGGTCCTTTCAACTACTGAGACAAATATAAATTGAGAAAGAGCCAAAATACAAAATCCACTATATATGTGAGAAAATAGAAGTCCTGTTTTTATTTATTCCTCAGATGCACAAAAATAAAGTGATCTTAGGAATTCAGGACATACAGAGAATCATCAATGGCCCCAGCTAACAGAATATCTTTAGCCATCTATGGCCTGTGTCTGCTTTCCCTAAATGGGACATCCCTGCAGCTCCATCAGCTTTGTTCTGTTCTTGCATCCACTACCCTATGTGGAAATACACACCAGTTTCACTTTACTAGTCACATACAAAATAAATAAAACCCAAACAAACAGAACAACCCCATAGTTTGTAGGCCAATATACCACTAAATTTTATTATAATCATTAGTAACAGATGACTAATGAAATGTTTACATTTCTTTTCTCTCTTAAGAAGTCCTAAGAACAAATTTTTATTCTGTAAGTACAGAATAGTTCTTTTTAATTAAATACACATCAGTTAATCAATCTGATTGATTGGGTTGGATAGCCAAGCCTGAGATAGAAATATCAATTTAAGGACACTCTCTTAATAAGGTGGATCTAATTTCTTTCTTGCCTTTTACTTTGTAGGTCTTCCAAAGAGTTGGGACCTTGTGCTTGTCATATCAAGCTCTTGAGATGCCTACTGCAGCTCTTAACACTAAGCGCTAATACTGGGAAGGGAAAAAAGAGGGCCTGTTATTATTAGGTGTCTTTATATTAGGCAAAAAATGATTTCAGATATACCTGTATATCCCACTGGACATATTAGATCACACAGTAACTGCTACTTGGATACTAAGAAACTGAAGTTACAAAAGGGAAGAGAATAGCTTTTATTTCAGAAACTCCATCCCAATCTACTACTGCTCTATGTGAAAATGGACTTTCTGTCAGCCTAGAAGGGAAGAAGAGATGCTTCGGAGCAAGAAGCCAATGACACCGGTTAGAGAAGCATTGTCTCAAGGAAAAGACAGGAGAGAAGCAAAAATCCAGTGCTCTTTTAAATAAAATAGGGATTTTATTTTGACTTCACATACGGAATACTTACGCACCATGCATCGCTGTAATGGATTCTTTAACTCATAAACACACATGATCACCTGCTGCTGCAGTGGCTGCTGGTGGCAGAATCAGAAAGAATGGTCATGTTATACTGTGAGCCTCTCAAAGGCAGAAGCTATGCTTTCCTTCAGGAATGGGGTTATTTTGGATCCCATAGCATAGTGTTCACAGTGTTTGTCCACCAATGATTTGTTTCATCCAGGCAAGACTTTGCATGTGGCCTTTTCAAGCCTTGTTTGTAAGTTGTACTACTTCACTTCACCAATACAGACTATTCTTGGTATGAAAGATTCACAACAGCAAAGACATTGCTTGTGCCAGGGAAGGGCTCATCAGTGAACATGCTCATGAGAAAATTAATGAAAGTCCAACACAGTCCTCTCTGTGCAAGGTGCAAGTGGGTTTCATTCCACTGATATCTGAGTAGGGAAGAGTTTCTAAGCAAAAGGTTGCTGAATTCATAGATGGTGCTGGACTCTGGTTGCGACATTCAGCTAAACAAGAACTTCTCCTGCATGGCAAACTGGACTTTTGAGTCTTTCAAGGTGAGGGTCAAGGTCTGTGCTGAAGGCTACAGTTTATGGTCAGTGATACCAATAATTTTTTGATGACAGCAACAGAATTTGAAGCAAAATGGCACAACTTAGAAAAAGTAGCAGAAGATGCCCGGAATCATGCTTTCTGTTTTCCTAGTCATTTCTCCAAGTGTAAGTAGGTACCTCTAGCATGATCTTTTGAAATGAAAAAGAGGAGGAGGAGAGGGAGAAGGAGGAGAAGGAGAAGGAGAAGGAGGAAGAAGAGGAGGAGAAATGAAGCAAGCATTTAAAATATTGTTGGTTGCAGAAAGACTAAAGACACAGGAGGGTTTTCCAATGAAGGAAAAGGCAAGTTTAAAATGTCAGTGTGTTGGATCTCCAGCATCCTGTATGGCAGTCTGCTCCTATAATCCTAGAGTGAGAAGTCACCCAGTAGTTCACTGACCACCCAGTCTAGCTCATCAGTGAGCTCTGGAATCAGTGAGAGACTCTGTATCAAAAGATAAACTGGAGAGACATGAAGGAAGCTACTCAGCACTGACCTCCGGCCTGGCTGTGATGAGTTGCTTGTACCAGTCTGTTTCATCCTGTGGGAGTTTCTATTTCTCTCTCTTTCAAGTTCCAGATCTGATCCACTGAATGAATTCCCTGTCAAACCTCTAGTTCCCGTTTCCCTCTCCTGCATTTGCATCCCAGAAGATCATGTTTTAGTAGGGCAACCTTCATCTTCACTACTGCTAATGGTCTAGCTGTATGTGGCCCTAGTGGCAGTGTCTTGGAGCCTCAACATTTTGCTCATGGAGAGTCAAGTCAGGCTTGGGAAAACCATCAGTTCAGCAGGCAGCTCAGGGCCTAGAAGGGAGAGTGTGGGCCAAACTATAACAGGAAAGCATGTGGGTAGATACACCCAGGGGGCTCTGAAGATTCTTTTCACTGAAGACCTTGGCTGGAATTCCACACTTATCAAGTGTCAGCTATGTGACCTGTGACCTTGGATAAATAACAACATAATTACTCTGAGATATAATTTTTCTTCTTTCCTTCTCTCTCTCTTTTCTCTTTCTCTCTCTTTCTTTCCTTCTCTTTGTCATCGTTGTCCCTCTCCTCCTCCCCCTCTGCCCCCACCTCCTCCTCTTCCTCTTTGTTCTTCTTTAAGCCAGGGATGTGGATCCAAATCACTTCTGTAACCATCTGTCTCGGCTGCTGCTTTAGTTACTGTATGATACAATGCCATGCAAGACTTTGAAAGTAAGGGTTGGGAAGGTGGGAACATGTGCACAAAGGTTAATATATTGTGCGTGGGATGTTGGTTAGTGCAGAGAGCTACTACTTACTGAAAGCTGATAGAGCTATTGGTCATGTGACTGACAGCTAGGCTCTATCTAGCAGAGTTGCCTGGCTTTGGGTGGTTTTACAGAATTGTAAAGTTTTATAATTATGTGTCAAAAACTTAAAATCAAAATCAGGCTCTCTCTCTCTCTCTCTCTCTCTCTCTCTCTCTCTCTCTCTCTCACACACACACACACACACACACACACACACACAGAGGAATACATAAGCACAACACACCTCTTGTAATATAGAATCTTGATAAAAACAGGTCTACATTCTTATCCAGGTGGAGCTACATAGTGGCCCTTCAGTCACAGCTTGCATTCTCTACATGATGTCACCTTGTCAGTGAGCCACCAAAGATTATTTTAGTAGTGGTGAGGCGAGATGCAACCCAGCATGGCCTCTAGTAGTCCTTAGGGTTAAATAGGTCATATCCTTGACCATGTTGAAAAAAAAAAGGAGAGAGAGTCAGAGTAAACAAAGTGAGTTTATTAAGTAGACATGGGAGATAAATGTAAGGGAAGAGAAAGAGATTGAGAGACTTCCTTAGGTACCTTCACATGGCTATGTGTTTGACTCTGAGGTGAAGATTTCTTGCTGAAAAGCCATTACCTGTACCAAGGTTTAAAGACTAAGCAAAGTTTAAAAATTGAGTTAAATATATGTGAACTTGCTTACTTACTTCTGTTATCTTAAAGAGTTTTCTTTTGTGAGTGAGCTCGTGAGCTGTTTTTATGGGGGTATGGCTTACATTTACGACAGAGAGGAACACTTGTACATTGTATTAGGAGTCACTTTTCTCTATACTGTGACAGTAAACCTTTACAGAAGCTACTCAAGAAAGGAGGGAGGATTTATTCTGGCTCACTGTTTGAGGTACAGTCCATCTCAGTGCTGGAGGGAGCATGTCAGAGAGAGAGAGAGAGAGAGAGAGAGAGAGAGAGAGAGAGAGACAGAGAGACAGACATTATGTTTCTATTTGCTTTTTCCTCCTCTCAGGCCCAGCTCTACCAGGGGACTGTATCACACATAGTAGGGTGTATCTTCCTTTCTCTGTTAAACCTTTCTGGAAACATCCTCATAGCCATGCCCAGAGGGTTGCTTTCTGCATGAATCAAGATCCCATTAAGTTGATAACAGCAAATTATCATGACATATGGTTACACTCAAGGCTTCAAACATTCTAGTCCTAAGTAAACATAGTTTATTTTATTTTTACATATCTTTGTTGGGGATGGCCTTATCTCCATAAACAATGTGTGTGTGTGTGTGTGTGTGTTTATGTTTTTGACTCTATCATGTCTTCTTTCCTGAGTCATGCCCTTTATATTACCCAACTAAGCTGGTTAGTTTTTTGTCAACCTGACACAAGCTATGTTCATTTGAAAAGTGGAAGCCTCAACTGAAGAATGTCTCGATGAGGTTGGCCTGTAGCAAAGGCTGTTTGGCACTTTCTTTATTAATGATTGATGGGGAGGGCTTAGCCCACTGGAGGTGTTGGTACCCCAGGGCTCATGTGGTCTGAACAAATAACAAGCCAGTAAGCAGTCTTACTCTATGGTCTCTGCTTCATTCAGTGCCAGTCCTTAGGTTCTGGCCTTGAGTACTTGCCCCTTCAAGATGGAATGTAATCTGCGAGATGAAATGAACCCTCTCCTCTCCTCTCCTCTCCTCTCCTCTCCTCTCCTCTCCTCTCCTCTCCTCTCCTCTCCTCTCCTCTCCTCTGCCCTCT
This sequence comes from Arvicanthis niloticus, assembly GCF_011762505.2. Lineage (NCBI taxonomy): Eukaryota > Metazoa > Chordata > Mammalia > Rodentia > Muridae > Arvicanthis > Arvicanthis niloticus. The sequence goes on along the minus strand of NC_047659.1, from coordinate 88,227,689 downwards.
CCTCTGCCCTCCCCTCCCCTCCCCTCCCCTCCCCTCCCCTTCCCTCCCTTCCCCTCCCCTCCCCTCCCCTCTCCTCTTTTCTCCTTTCCTTTCCTAGTAACTTTTGGTTAGTGTTTATCACAGAACTAGAAAGCCAGACCTAGACACTGTCTTCCTGTCCTGCCTCAGCATGATGTGTCCTGGGTTCAGTTGGTAGCTGAGTTTGTTATCTCTTGTCTAAAAAAATCAACAGATTTAAGAATATTGGAGTTGACTGTTAACCCTTAGGATGTTACAGGTTCCTGTCTTTGCTTTTCGAAGGTCAGATTTGCTATTCCTTCTCAATAGCAAACATCTCCCAGTTTAAATGAGCTGCCTAGATGACCCAGGTGGGAATGCCAGGGACCTGATGGTGGAGAACCCACCAGAAGTGCAAAGCAGCCTTTGTCTAGGATAGCATGCTTGCTCCCACATAGTTATGATGTCATCGTGAGGAAAAAAGAGTTGTTTTTAAATGAATTTTTGTTTTATATTTTTAAAGTGAGCTCAGTGGGTACAAGCATTTGTTTTGAAACCTGGAAAGCCTGAATTTGATCTCTGGAGACCACGTAAAGATGGAAGGGGAAAACCAACTTCACAAAGCTGTCCTCTAACTCCCACATGCACACACCCTGATAAATAAATAGATGAAAGAATCGATTTGAAAACTAATGTACACAGTAATAGGTTTTATTTCGGCATTTGCATATCCTCCTTCATTCTTATTGCTCCCCTCTCCCATCCCTCATAGTACCCCTGCCTCCTCTGGTCCACATATACAATGGAATTTTATTTAGCCATAGAAAGTATAAAATCATGACACTTACAGAAAAATGGAAGGAACTGGAAATCATTATTGTTAAGTTCAATCCTACTCAGACACAATATATGATCTATCATATGCAGATCTTACATTCAAACTTTATATATTTGGGAATTTTAAAAGATCATCATCATCATCATCGTCGTTGTGTGTATGCCACACATGTGAGTGGGGCCAGAAGAGGGCACTAATGTTGGGAACAGAACTCAGAGCCTACTAAAGATCAGCAAGCCTTTTGAACTGCTGACCCCTCCCCACAACTTCTCCAGATTCTCCTCCTCCTTCCTCCTCTTCCCTTTTCCAACTCCTTTCTTCTCCTTCTCCTCCTCCTCCTCCTCTTCTTCTTCTTCCTCTTCTTCCTTTTCTTCTTTCTTTTTCTTCTTCTTTTCCTTTTCCTCCTTCTCCTTCTCTTGCTCATTGTTGTCGCTGTCATCATCATCGTCGTTGTCTTCTTCCTCCTTCTTCCTCCTCCTTGGCCGTCTCGTTCTGTCGACAAGCCTAGCTCTTAATTCATGGCTTTTTTGGACTCCGCCTCCCCAGTGAAGAATTAAAAGGTGTGAGTCACCACACCTAGCAACTTTTTTCTTTTTTTCTTTTTTGGTTTTTTGAGACAGGGTTTCTCTGTGTAGCCCTGGCTGTCCTGGAACTTACTCTGTAGACCAGGCTGGCCTCGAACTCAGAAATCTGCCTGCCTCTGCTTCCCAAGAGCTGGGATTAAAGGCATGCGCCACCACTGCCTGGCTACCTAGCAACATTTCTGATAAACAAGGTTTCTGGAGCCTGTTGGGGTAACAGTATCACCCAGAACGGCCACTCTCCTTCAGAGGCTGGTCTTTGGGTACAGCTGCGTATCCTGATTTCCACCTGAGCCTGAGGTCAGCAAGGCTTGGCAGGGACTGCAGACCGAAGAACCTCAGAAATGTAGGTATGGGACAAGGAAGGCTCATGAGGTCAAAAGAGGGAGTAAAGGAGGAGCCTCTTTCCTTTTCTCCCAGAAGTGGAGTCATTGCCACACGTATGAAGTGAGATATCCCTCTCAATCCCATGTCTAGGATTGGTGTACTACCATATCCTGGGTGTTTGTTTTGGCTGCTGGAGGAAGTGCTGACAAAGGAAAGTGCAAGCACAGACATAATTTTTGAAGCAGCCGGCTTGGACAGGAACGGTGAAGGGGAACTGGGTTCCAGATTCCCAACGCTGTTGGGCACCTGCATCCTGGAGGCCTTGGGGAAGGTTAGACCTCAGAGGGTGCTGAGCAGCAGCTAAGACTTGCACGCTCTGCTAGATTTCTTGCCTGCCATTTTTCCTTCCCTCTGTTTTCTCGCTCTGTGTCAAACACTAGGGAAATGAGTTTTCTAATGAAGAGATCGTCTGTGCCAAGAAAATGGTCCTTTTTTTATTTTTTAAAAAAGAGGTTCAGTCCAGCCTGTGTGTATTCTTTGGTTGGTGGATTAATCTCTGAAAACCTCCAAAAGTCCAGGGAAGTTAACTTTATTCGTCTTCCTGTGGAATTCCTATCCCCTCCAGGGGGCCTCAAATCCCCCCCCCCACTCTTCCATAAGAGTCTCTGAGCCCCGTCCATTGTTTGGCTGGTGGGTCTCTGCATCTGTTTCAGTCAGCTGCTGGGTGGAGCCTCTCAGAGGATAGCCATGCTAGGCTCCTATCTTCAAGCATAACAGAGCATCATTGATAGTGTTGGGGATTGGGACTCTCCCATGGGGCGGGTCTTAAGTTGGGCTGGTTATTGGTTGGCCATCCCCTCATTCTCTGCTCCATCTTTATCCCTACGTTTCTTGTAAACAGGATACGTTTGGGTTGAAAGTTTTGTGGGTGGGCTGGTGTCCCTGTGGCTCTAATGGGGTTCCTGCCTGGTTACAGGAAGGTAGCCAGAAATGAGACAGTATCTCCACTGCTGTCTCAGCTATGGTCACCCTCATTGATTTCTAGGGAGCCTCCCTACTCTCAGGTCTCTGGCATGATCTCAAGATGCGCCCCCCCCCACCTGCCCTCCTACCCCTGCCAACTGCAGATTTCCATTTATTCTCCTGGCCTTCTGGCCCTCTTTCCTGTCCGTCCCCACACCTGATCCCGAACCCCCTGCTCCCCACCCAGTCCCCTCTCCCACCCAGCCCCTCCCACCATCTGCCTCCTATGACTATTTTTTTTTTCTATTCTAAGTGAGATCCAAGCATCCTTGTTTGTGCCTTGTGTCTTGTTTAGTTAGCTTCTTTGGGTCTGTGGAGTGGAGTGTGGTATCTGGGCCCAGTCTGGAGAGTGAGTTTTGAGTGGAAAATTCCTTGTCCTGTCCTGGAGATTAGGCTGGTCTCCTGTTGGTTTTAGATTTCTTTGAAATTGGGTTAGAATAGGTAAGAACAGGGCTGAGGGAAGTCCTTTTTAGAGTCTTGGGACAGTATGACAGTGTTTTTCTCCAAATGCTAAGCCGGGTTAAGTCTTAAGTGTTGAGGGTCTTTGGGCCCCTAGGCTACATCTTTCACTGTTCCTGCTAGCTGAACCTCTGGAATGAAGATTCTCTAAGTGTGTGTGTGTGTGTGTGTGTGTGTGTGTGTGTTTTCTGAAGGAGTTTCTGCTGTCTGCAGAAGGGCGTATCTCTTCCTTTGGAGAAACCTTAGAGAGTCACGTTGGTATTAGGAATAGCTAAGAATGAAAAGCCTCATTGTTGTCTTTGAAGCTCTAGACTGTATTGAGGGATAGAACGCTTTTATTTCATTTTATTTTTCCTGTTTCCACAAAGCGGTAAGGGAAGGATGGTGGCAGGAAGAACCCCAGCTTTGTTCGAGAGGGAGGGGCACATGTGCAGTGGTCAGGAGACTCAGGCGAGCAAGCCTCTAGGGGTTCTGGGCACACAGCGTCACAGCATCTGTGTCTGTCCCGTGTGTGTCTAGGCTAAGTAGGAAGGAGAGGAAGCTTGTGAATGGGCAAGCTGACAAACGTGGGAAAGTTAATTCAAATAAGCCATCGACTTAAATTTCCCGGTTAACTGGTATAAACAGGTGTAACAGGCTAGCTCCAATGGTTCTCTGGATTCCTGTTGAGAAGTTCACCTTAGAGAAATAGGTTACACTTTGGGGTAAAGGTGCCTGGAAGTACCTCTTATTTTTCATGGAGAGGTCAGAACTATTGTATGTTGAAACTCTGAGTACTGCAAATGTTGGAACGTTACTACGTTTCTTAAACTATATTGATGCCCAAATGTTTGTGCATATGTGGGAAATGAAGAGGAGAAAGACAGAAATGAAGAGAAGATGGAAATGGATTTAGACAAAAGTTCTGGAGATGCTAGATGATTTTTGCTGAGCTCTTGAGCAAAACCTCTCTCTTTAAAAAAAAAAAAAACTGTTCAAGGTTTATTTGGTGTTTTCATTGGCATGACACTTGGGTGGTTGGTTCCATCATCCATATACAGATCTTATATTTCACATAATATTGCAATGTACACTATAGACACATATAATACATAAAATATCCTGTAGAACATTTATGCACAAGATATGCATAGACACACTGGAGCCAGGTTATGACTAACTGGGAACTCGTTGGCCTAGGCATGTTTGGTGAGGGTGCGCAGGGCAGCAATGCAACAGGCTCACAGGGTAATGGAAGCCTTCAGACAATTAGCAGTGTGTCTTGGAGACAGTGGGACTGTCACACTAACCAGGTTACCACTACACAAGTACCATTTGGCAGCAAGGTAGAGCTGTGGGAACTGAGATTTTTTTTTCCCCAGACCACCTCAACACAATTGTACTAACCATAGCTCAGATTAGAAGTGTGTGGTTTCCATAGAAACCCTGCTGCAGTCTGCACAGTGAAGGGCTAGGACACTGGGAAGACTTTAGAACTGCAGCTTCTTCTGGATTCCTTCTTAATCACGTGTGCACATTGTTTTTACCTTTCCGTGTTTGTAGTGTGCAGAGAGGTTCTGTAGTATAGAATTTCTAAGATGGTCTCCATTTAGAATATTTATGCTCTCTATAAATTATCTAAATATAAGAGAAATACCACTGTGCAAATTTTTGGTGTGTAAGGAGTATGCTTAGGTTGTTTATTTTGCATGACACAACTCACAAACCTTGTTTAGTAAAGCTTTATTGAGATATAGTTCATGGAACACAATGTCCATCTACTTAAAATGTTTAGATTTTCACAGAACTGTACAATTAACAACAAAATGTAAATGTGCAATATTTCATTGTCCCATGAAGAAAGCCCCTTCATTTTCTGTCCTGTGCCCTCAGCTCTGGGCAACCACTGCTGTTCTTTCTTTCTTTGTAGACATTCCTACTGTGGACATTTCATAAGTGACACAGTGTGATCCTCCATGACCCTTTGTGACTGTCTTCTTTCTCCTAGCATACTGGTATAAAGTCCATCTGTGTAATAGCATATCTCAGTTTTTTTTTTTAATTTTCATGTGCTTTGTCTTACACATGTAAACATTCATTTGTTGAATAATAGGCTTTGGGGCTGGAGAGATGGCTCAGCTATTAAGAAAACTGACTGCTCTTCCAGAGGTTCTGAGTTCAATTCCTAGCAACCACATGGTGCCTCACAACCATCTTTAATGGAATCTGATGCTCCCTTCTGGTGTGTCTGAAGAGAGCAATAGTGAATAATGGACTTTTAGGTTATCTCCACTTTTTTTTTTTTTTTTTTTTTTTGGCTATTTTGACTAATATTGCTGTGAATATTTACATACTTTTGTGTGAATATATGTTTTTATTTCTCTTGTGATTGCTCCTAAGAACGAACTTTTAGGGCCCTATGATAACCACAGTCACTCTCTGACATGTGGGACTGACTTTTTATGAATGTTAGGACATGCAGGCTGAGCTCGGTGGTTGTGGAACCCTCATGCTGCAGACTCCATTATAGCAGTTGTGATATAGAGAGCCCTAATGTGACTGTGGTCCCTGTCTCCTGTTAGCTTTGTATAAATCTCTTTTCTGAGTTGAACCTGTACTTGCTTCCTCTCCAACCCGTAAAGTTGAGAATTTGTAGCAACACACAGATATGTGAATTTGTAGACAGTTCTTAACATTTATATTGAAAATCTAAAAAGCCATGTATTGGGGTTCTTTTCTGAAGTCACTCCAGATTCAGACTTGGAGGTAACTTTCCTTAAGAGGAGAAAACAGCAGTACTTCAAACTCCTATTAAGTTACAATCTCATGTCAGAGCCACCACATTCTCAAGTTTCCATCTTTCATAATACATTAACAATTCTTTTTTTTTTTTTTACATTAACAATTCTTATGTTATGCAGAGTGCAGCTCAAAAAGGCCATGGTCAAATAATTTTTTTCAGGAACTACATCTATTAGAAATGACAGGAGGCTAGATGTAATCAAAGTACTTCGTTTAGAAGGCCTGAGTGGTACCCTCCCTCTATTCCCTCCTCTACCTTGCCTTCCCACCCCCATACTCTTTAATCCTCTTCTGGTTCCCCCATCCCTTTAAAATAATATATTCTATTTCATTATCCTTGAGCGATCCCACTTTACCCTGGCCTCTACTTGTTCCCCATCTAACCTCTGTGAATATTCAAAATGAAACACATATATCTAATGCATAAAAGCTAACGTCCACATAAGAGAAAACAAACATGCAACATTTTTCTTTCTGGGTCTGCATCACCTCATTTAGAATGATTGCTTCTAGTTCTATTTGCCTAATCCTTTCACATTTTCATTTTTCTTAGTAGCTGAATAATATTTCATTGTGTAAGTGTCCCACACTTTCATTCTCCATTAATCAGTTGATGGGCAGCCAGGATGCTTCTAATTTCCGACTATTATGAATACGACAGCAATGAGGATGGATGAATGAGCCGGGATTTTTGTAGTAAGATGTTGAGAGCGGTTTAGCTGGATCTTGAACAAGAACTATTTTCAGCTTGTTGAGGAATCATCACCCTGCTTTGTATAGGATACACTCTCACCAGCAATTTGTGAGTGGTCCCCTGCCTCACTGGGCATCTGCTGCCCTTTGTTTTGTTGATCTTGGCCATTCTGGTTGAGCTGAAAGTACTCTCAAAGTACTTTTAATTTGCATTTCCCTGATGGCTAAGGATGCTTAAATTTTTTTCTGTTTCAATTTTGTGTAATAATTTGAAGAGAATTGGTATTAAGTCTTTCTTGAAGTTCTGACAGAATTCTGCACTAAAACCATCTGGTCCTGGGCTTTTTTTGGTGAGGAGACTTTTAATGAGTGCTGTTATTTCTTTAGGGGTTTTGGGACTGTTTAGATGGTTTATCTGCTCCTGATTTAAATTTGGTACCTGTTATTTGTCTAGAGAGTTGTCCATTTTATCCAGATTTTCCAGTTTTGTTGGGTATAGGCTTTTGTAGTAGGATCTGATGATTTTTTGAATTTCCTCAGTTTCTGTTCTTATGTCTCCCTTTTCAGTTCTAATTTTATTAATTAGGATACTGTCTTTGTGCTCTCTGGTTAATCTGGCTAAGGGTTTATTTATCTTGTTGATTTTCTCAAAGAACCAGCTCCTGGTTTTATTGATTCTTTGTATAGTTCTTTTTGTTTCTACTTGGTTGATTTCAGCCCTGAGTTTGATTATTTCCTGCTGTCTACTCCTCTTGGGTGTATTTGCCTCTTTTTCTTCTAGAGCTTTCAGGTGTGCTGTCAAGTAGTTAATGTATACTCTCTCCAGTTTTTTGTTTGTTTGTTTGTTTGTTTTTTGTTTTTTGTAGGCACTTAGAGCTATGAGTTTTCCTCTTAGCACTGCTTTCATGGAGTCCCACAAGTTTTGATATGATGTGTCCTCATTTTCATTAAATTCTAAAAAGTCTTTAATTTCTTTCTTTATTTCTTCCTTGACCAAGTCATCATTGAGTAGAGCATTGTTCAGTTTCCTCGTGTATGTGGGCTTTCCATTGTTTTTGTCATTATTGAAGACCAGTCTTAGTACTTGGTGATCTGGTAGGATGCAAGGGATTATTTAAATCTTTTTATATCTGTTGAGGCCTATTTTATGACCAATTATATGCTCAATTTTGAAGAAGGTACCATGAGGTGCTGAGAAATAGGTGTATTCATTTGTTTTAGGATGAAATGTTCTATAGATATCTGTTAAATCCATTTGGTTCATAACTTCTGTTACTTTCATTGTGTCTCTGTTTAGTTTCATCTGTCCATTGCTGAGAGTGGGGTGTTGAAATCCCCCACTATTATTGTATGAGGTGCAATGTGTGCTTTGAGCTTTAGTAAAGTTTTTTTTTTTTTTTTTTTTTTTTGTATGTGGGTGCCCTTACATTTGGAGCATAGATGTTCAGAATTGAGAGTTCATCTTGGTAGATTTTTCCTTTGATAAATATGAAGTGTTCTTCCTTATCGTTTTTGATTACTTTTGGTTGAAAGTCAATTTTATTTGATATTAGAATCGCAACTCCAGCTTGTTTCTTGGGACCATTTGCTTGGAAGATTGTTTTCCATCCTTTTATTCTGCGATAGTGTCTGTCTTTGTCACTGAGGTGTGTTTCCTGTATGCAGCAAAATTCTGGGTCCTGTTTATGTATCCAGTCTGATAGTCTATGTCTTTTTATTGGGGAGTTGAGTCCATTGATGTTAAGAAATATTGAGAAGAAATGATTGTTGCTTCCTGTTATTTTTGTTATTAGAGGTGGAATTATGTTTGTGTAGCTATCTTCTTTTAGGGTTGTTGGAAGATTACTTCCTTGCTTTTTCTAGGTTGGAGTTTCCTTCCTTGTATTAGAGTTTTCCATCAATTTTATCCTTTGAAGTGCTGGATTTGTAGGAAGATATTGTGTAAATTTGGTCTTGTCATGGAATATCTTGGTTTCTCCATATATGGTAATTGAGAGTTTTGCTGGGTATAGTAGCCTGGGCTGGCATTTGTGTTCTCTTAGGGTCTGTGTGATATCAGTCCAGGATCTTCTGGCTTTTATAGTCTCTGGTGAGAAGTTGTAATTCTTACAGATCTGCCTTTATATGTTACTTTACCTTTTTTCCCTTACTGCTTTTAGTATTTTTTTCTTTGTTTTGTGCATTTTATGTTTTGATTATTATGTGATGGGAGGTCTTTCTTTTCTGGTCTAGTCTATTTGGGGTTCTGTAGGCTTCTTGCATATTCGTGGACATCTCTTTCTTTAGGTTAGGGAAGTTTTCCTTTATAATTTTGATGAAGATATTTACTGGCCCTTTAAGTTCAGAATTTTTACCCTCATCTATACCTATTATCCTTAGGTTTGGTCTTCTCATTGTGTCCTGCATTTTCTAGATGTTTTGTGTTAGGAGCTTTTAGCATTTTGCATTTTCTTTGACAGTTGCATCAACGTTTTCCATGGTATCTTCTGCACATGAGATTCTCTCTTCTGTCTTTTGTATTCTGTTGGTGATGCTTGTGTCTACAACTCCTGATTTCTTTCCTAGGTTTTCTATCTCCAGGATAGTCTCCCTTTGTGATTTCTTTATTGTTTCTATTTCTATTTTTATGTCCTGGATGGTTTTGTTTAATTCCTTCACCTGTTTGGTTGTGCTTTCTTGCAGTTCTTTAAGGGATTTTTGTGTTTCCTCTTTAAGGGCTTCTACCTGTTTACCTGTGTTCTCCTGTACTTCTTTAAGGGTGTTATTTATGTCCCTCTTAAAGTCCTCTATTATCATCATGAGAAGTGATTTTAATTCTGAATCCTATTTTTCCAGTGTAATGGAGTGTCCAGGGCTTGCTATGGTTGGAGAACTGGGTTCTGATGATGCCAAGTAACTTTGGTTTCTGTTGCTTATGTTCTTGCACTTGTCTCTTGCCATCTGGTTAACTCTAGTGCTACCTGCACTCACTGTCTCTGACTGGAGCCTGTCTTTCCAGTTACCTTGCTTGTGTCAGAACTCCTCAGAGTTCAGATGTCTCTGTGATCCTGAGATCCTTGATGAAAGAACTGCTGGGACTCAGGCCGCCTCTGGGATCCTGAAATCCTGCTCCTCTGAGTGCAGTGGTTCCTCAAGGATGGCTCAGGATATGGTGTCTTCACAGGAGCAGACCAGCTAGGTGTCTGCTCTAGCCAAAAGGACCAAGCAAGGGGCAGAAGGGGAGTGGTATTCCGCTGGGGTGGGACTTGGGTGGCTGCTGGGTTCTGAGCCCCCCAGGCTCTCAGTTGTAGCTCTGGGGCCTAAGGTAGTGGGGGAGGGTTCTTACCCATTGCTCTGAGTGCAGTGATTCCTCTAGGATGGCTCAGGATATGGTGTCTTCTGGGGAGCAGACCAGCTAGCTGTCTACCCCAGCCAAAAGGCCTTAAATTTTTTAAAAAGTGTTTTTAGCCATTTGCATTTCATCTTTTCAGAACTTTCTATTTAGTTCTTGCTTTAGTTAGGGTTTTTACTGCTGTTAAAACACATCATGTCCATGTAACTTTTTATTCATTCTATCTATCTATCTATCTATCTATCTATCTATCTATCTATCTATCATCTCTTCATCCATCCATTCATCCATCCATCTATTTTTATCCACTTTACATCCCAATCACAGCCTCCCCATTTCTAGTCCCACCCTTACAAATCCCTTCCTTTCTCCTCAGAGAAGGAAAGCCCATCTTGGGTACCACCTCACCCTGGAACATCTGATCCCAGCAGGACTAGACACATCCTCTCCCACTGATGCCCAATAAGGCAGTCCAGGTAGGGGTAGGGGATCAAATGTTGGGAACAGAGACAGACAGCCCCCCTCCCCCAGTTGTTAGGAGATCTGCATGAAGACCAAGCGGCACATTTGCTACAAATGTGTGTGTGTGTGTGGGGGGGTCTAGGTCCAGCTCCTGCATATTCCCTGGTTGGTAGTCTGTTCTCTGTGAGCCCCCAATGGGTCCAGGTGAGTTGGCTCTGTAAATTTTCTTGTGGTGTCCTCGAGCCCTCCAACTTGCTCATTTCTATCTCCCACTCTTTCACAAGACTCCGTAGGCCCTACCTGATGTTTGGCTGTAAATCTTTGCATCTGGACCATGGTAACTCATACAAGGAAATATTTAACTGGGGCTGGCTAGCAGTTCAGAGATTTAGCCCATTGTTGTCATGGCAGGAAGCACGGCAGCACACAGGCAGCCATGGTGCTGCAGAGGTAGCTGAAAGTTCTACAACCAGATCTGTAAGCAGCAGAACAAATGTGACACACTGGACCTGGCTTGAGCATTTGAGACCTCAAAGCCTACCCTAGTGTCATACTTCCTCTAAGAAGCCACACCTACTCCAACAAAGCCATACCTCCTAATAGTGCTACTCCTTATGGGCCTATGGAATCCATTTTCATTCAAACCACTATAATTCTGGACTTCATTCTTTTTTTTTTTTTTTTTTTAAGACAGGGTTTCTCTGTGTAGTCCTGGCTGTCCTGGAACTCACTTTGTAGACCAGGCTGGCCTCGAACTCAGAAATCCGCCTGTCTCTGCCTCCCAAGTGCTGGGATTAAAGGTGTGCGCCACCACCGCCCGGCTTGGACTTCATTCTTAATTAGCTTTTAACATTTATATTCAGTTTTTAGGAGTTATTATTATTATTTTCTGAGACAGGGTTTCTTTGTGTAGCCCTGGCTGTCCTGGAACTGTCTTTGTAGACAAGGCTGGCCTCAAATTCACAGAGATCCACCTGTCTCTACCTCCTGAGTACTAGGATTAAAGGTGTGTGCTACCACCACTCAGCTTATGGGGTTATTTTTATATTCTAAATACCTTCTGTCAGATGTACAATTGGTAAAAGTGTTTTCCCTCCACTCTGGTCTTTTTACTTGAATGATGATGTCTTTTGTTGTAATCATGAATTTCACCCATCTACGTACCCTGCAAGCTATACTAATAACCCTTCTGCAAGACATGACCATTGGTGCAGTAGTGGTAGAGATGTCATGGGAGTAACCATCCACCTCTTGCTGTCTGCTTTTCTACTGGATTTTAGGTTCACTCATGGAGATAGAACTCATGCCTGATATTGTTAATGAGGCCAAGAACCTGAGGCTGAACGGGTCATGTGCCCAAGGAAAATCTCTGTGGGAAAGGAGGCAGGTGACTGAGTGTAAGAGCCAGAGATGGTGCAAGATTTAAAGAAAGAGCATTTTGAAGAGACAACAGAGCAGATGCACATCCAAACTCCCGGAAACTGTGACAGCACACACACAACCTGTTGGAGCTCAAGCCAGACAAAATCCTGGCACAAAGGAAGGGAAGGAGGCATAAAGTCCTACCACAGCTAAGAAACTGTTTACAAATGAAAACTGCTGGGAGACAGCAAAAGCAGATATGTATCAACTATACTCTGTGGCAGGCTCCTTGATCAGGTGTAGTTGGCCAACGCAAATCCATCAAACTCCATAGATTTTAGTGACTTTCTTTCTTTCTTTCTTTCTTTCTTTTCTTCTTTCAGAAAAATTTTCAAGAGAAAAACATGAAGCTGGTGGGTAGGGAGGTAAAGGGAAAAGAATGTGACAAAAATATACTGTATGAAAATCTCAAAGAATAAATAAAATATTCAACTTAAAGCATCAAATATGGCCCCAAATTACCATTTAGAATGCTTTGTATCATAGGATATAAAAGAAATTTCTCACCTTTGAAATATTAAGATGGTACCTAACACAATGACTCCATAATTCAACATCCTGGTATCTTCTAGAAGTACTAAATGATAAATGAATTGATGATTTGAGCTCTTTTAAAAAATTACTTTATTTTATTTTAAGGTATGTGTGTGTGTGAGAGAGGGAGAGAGAGAGAGAGAGAGAGAGAGAGAGAGAGAGAGAGAGAGAGAGAGAGAGAGATTACCCAGTCATTGCCTGTGAGTTGAATGGGGATCTTCCTCTGCTTTTGTGGGATCAGGTATAGCAGGCAGTGTTGCTGCTCTCCTGCACTCCTCACTCACTGGCTTTTTGTCTTCGTTGGATCTGGCCTTCCACTTGAGAATCTTGCTGGCACAGGACATGGGGTGGATGCTGTAGGCCAGCTGTGCCTTGAAGAACTCAGGATGCTGGGCTATCAGTGCATAAGCCTATAACTTGCTTCTAATGGGTCGGAAATGAAAAGGAAATGAAATGTCACCTTGGTAATTCCTTGGTAATTGAAACATTTTCTAAGATTACATTTTAGTAGACTAGATCCTTTTATTTTATGATATATGCAGTTATTTTAGGGAAACTCACGTGGCATATGGCCATACCATCTCAAATGCACTCAATCACCACTGATCTTGGAGTCTAAGTACAATAAAGCCTGGTTAGCACTGAAAGAAAGAACCCCATGTGCTGAAGAGCTGCAGGCAGCTGATCTGAGGATAGCTACAGTCAAACAACTGTAAGAAAATGAATTCTGTCAACAGTGGGAGTGAAGTTGGAAAGTAGATCTTCCCCAGTGGAGCCTTCGATGAGAGGACAGACCAGATGATGCCTTGGCTGTGAGCCCCGAAGAAGCCTCCACTAAGCCTGCCCATGAAAACAGACATAATGAATATAGGGTTATTTGTGAGCCTCAGTTTGTGGCAATCTGTTATGTAGTATTAGAGCACTAATCCAGAAATCTGGGATTTGGGGCCATTATGTAATGTGGCCAGTGCTATCGAGTTCCCTTGTTCGGGCAGACATTCTGTTTATCAGTGTGACTTTCCCAAAGATAGACTGCGTAGCAGTTCAGGTATGAGATTGTTAGCTGTTGCGTACTCTGTGTCTCCAGGGCATAATTTTTAGAATGGAAAAAGAAGAGGCAGAGTTCCACTCTGCTTGCTTAATGCTTCTCTAGACACCCTGTTCCAGGAAGCATCCCTAAGTAATTAGAATAAAAACCGGTAACAGAGTGACAAGTGCGTTTGTGTCCTGGGGACTGGAGGAGCGAGAGGAAGTGCCACAAGTTGAAGCTGTCCTCAGACAGAGCTTGTGAAATAGCTACAATTTGTCTGACCTACCTTGCAGAGGAATGCTTACACCAGATGTTTCCCCTGATGTTTCTTTAGCCAGGTAACAACGTCACAGTCCCAGCCTGCTGAATACCACTTCTATTTTGGGAATGTGCCCAGGATCATTCTGTCTTTCTTAGTCATCCCTTTCTATATTTAATGGCCCTTACACTCAGACTTTTGAACTTAGAACTCTCTTATATCTCTTATTGTTCTGTGAAGCCTGTCTCTGTAGGTCCTGTCTCCTACCTGCCACTGAACAGATGGGGCCACCTGGTGAATTGTATCTCTCCACAGCCTTCGGCATGCCTTTCTGTTTCGTTCCTTTCATTCTCGGCTGACTTCCATGAAGAGGAAGAGCTGGACATTATCCTCAAACAAAGACACACACACACACACACACACACACACACACACACACACACACACACACACGGAGTCCTCTATGCTTCCTCTGTGGTCTGACTTTAATTTCAAATGCTGTGACTATGAGTCAGTGGGCAGTAACTAAGAAGAAGATTTGTGTATCAATTAGCCCACCAGGCTTATCTCAGAAGACTTGAAAGTTTCTTTGTCAGGGCAAGAAATCAATTTGGAACTGATGGGAAATGGGTGTCTAATATCCTGTACTGGAAGACTGAGACACCACTGACATCTCTATCACCCATGGCTCACACTAGCAGTTTCATCAAAAAATGAAACTCTGGTTTGTTGAGGCCAGAGTCAGCTGTGTTTCTTCCTACATCCACACCAGTGGCACAGCCTATTAATAGGGGGCAGACAAAGTAGATGGATAGGATATTGCTTTAGTTTTGCATGACATACAATGACTACTTGGACATTGTCAGGGGCAGGGAAAGTCTTCCCACAAATTGGGTTTCACAGATTCTCTTTGCATCTATTTTGCATATTATTTACAAGAAATGTGATTGAACTCATAGAACAAACAGAACTACAGGGAGATTTACAGGTTAAGAAGGGCCCCCCTTTTCTGTTAAATTTTTATATAATGGTTAAAACGAGGGATTGCTACCTCTGCAAAGCTGGAACATGGTGTTGTAAAGATGTCCTGCTTGTTCACTGCATGACTTGGTCTCTGCTCAATTAGGAGAAACCCTTGATCCCTCAAATGCTGCTCTGTAGCTATGCCTCTTGGCTACTGGCAAGAATTTTTCTGGATGGCAGCTGTTTGCCTGGTGGCTGGGCTTTGCAATATCCTGGTCCTTGGCCTTGAGTTGAGACTATCACTTGGCTGCCCCTTCTTTCTGTATTTGTAATGTCAATACTTCCTACATGCTCTTTGTATCTATTAATTTTTTCATCACCCTGACCATATGCCTGACAAGAAGCAACTTGAGGTAGGAAGGGTTTATTCTGGCTTGTGGTTTTCAGGGCTACGGTCTCTCATGGCAGGGGAGTCATGGTAGTGGGGAGACATGTAATAGCAGGCACAGAGGAAGCTTACACTTCCAGAGACCAGGATGTAGAGAAGGGGAGTGTCAATGCTCTGCTTTCTGCTCCTCTTTTCATTCAGTTATGGACCCAGGCTATGCAACAGGACTGCCCACATTCAGGGCTGATCTTCCCTCCGTCAGTTAATCCTCTTTGCAAATACCCTCACCTACACACCCACAAACACCCTTCACACCCACAAACCCTACTCTCACACCCACAAACCTTACAATCATACAAACAAGTGAGCTTAAGGTACTTAAGGCTCAACTTGTTTTCTTCTAAAGGGGTGTGTGTGTGTGTGTGTGTGAATATCTGCCACATGTCTGCTAATACCTTTAGAGGCCAGAAGAGGGCATCAGATACTCTGCAACTGTAGTTATAGCTGCTATACAGGTACTGGGAACCAAACTTGTCCCCTATGAGAGTAGAAAGCAGTCCTACCTAACCTCCCTACATATTGTCTTAATATTAGTAAAAACAACCTGACTATCACATACACAGAAACTCAGCTAGCTAGTTTTGCATTGACCAATATGAATTATAGGACTTCTGTGGAACAAAGTTTTACGTAAATATTGTAAACATGCATATACAGTTAAGGAGATAAAAGTAAGACAGAATTGATTCTGAACATTTTGTTGGTTTCTTCCTTCCTAAATATAGCTCATAGCAGACAATTTTCATAGCATTAGGCCTACCTATTCCAGTTCATTCTGTGCTATCACTTGTTGTTCATGTGCTAAATACCACATTAACACCTCTGGTATTTTCACAAGGAACTCCAGTGACTTAGCTCATTTTCAACCTGACGCACCTCGAGCGCATACATGGGCATTAGGCCCTTTCAGCTGTGTTTGCCTTTGGAATTCTCCATGTTAGCATCTTGGTTTAAGTGTCTCTTAAGGAAGCATGTGTGCCAGTTGTTCTGGTTTGACTCAGCATTTTTCACTCTTGCATTCATCTGGCAACCCTGCCACTTTGTTTTGTGTTCACCACTGGCTGGTCACCAAGAATACAAAGATGAATAAAACATTAGTCCTGGCTGGGAAGAACTCCCAAAGATGGAAAGAGTCATCCAAGTACATAATTATACCATGATATGAGTGCTCCATTGGGAATAGCACTGAATCATCTCGGAGGAGTCAGAGAAGGTGGCATTTTGGTTAGATCAGGATTTATTGATGTGTAGGAATGAGAGGATGACGTCACAGAGATGATTTGTAGGTTGCTGAATAACACATAGGTACATAAGCATATGGCAAGTTTGGAGAATGGTGAGTAGTTGGGTATGGCTGGAGGAGTGTGTGTGTGTCTGTGTGTGTCTGTGTGTGTGTGTTCATCCACGTGTGCACATATGCATGTGATAAACTTGGGGTAAGGGAAGTTTGGAAAGGGAGGGAAGGATGTTGTAAGTTAAGTATGGAATTTTGACTTGACACTGTAGTCATAGGGAGTATGCACAAATGTCCTAAGACAAAAGAATACTTAAGTGATAAGAGATAGTAGAGGTAATGGTACATGGAGGAGACTGTAGATGGGAAAGATGAATCAAAGGGATGCTGTACACAAGTCAACTATTGCTGCCTCCAGGAAACATCATCATGTCATCTTTTGCTGGTATTGACCTGAAATAAGCTCCTTTAATTGGACTGACAATTGATTATGCTAATTCAAAGGAAGGGGAATGCAGAGAAATGGCCTCAGCTGAGAAACACTGTAGAGGTTGTTTTGTGAAGTTTTGTGATTGATGGGCTAAGGGGATAGAAGTGAGAGTGGGTCCAACCTCCACTCCTGGGAAGACAGACTCATTAGTGAGATTGCTAACAAATACAGACAATAGGATAATTGCAGAATTTTTAGCTAGGAAGGAGAAGGGGAATCCTAGAATATCTGACATCTGTGTCCCATCTTCTTGTTCTCCTCTGTATTTTGCCATGGCTGGAGTAGATCATCCATTTATAGGACACTTTCTGTTCACTTCATACTGACTCTGACTGTTCTGGTCTTTACTTTCTGCCTTTGGGTACAGTGGGCTCAAGAATTAACACTATCAGTGCAGTCATCAATCAATGGAGGAAGGAGATGATGCTCCTGTTTCCATCCTCTGGGTGGTCCAAGGTATTCTGATCCTTTAGGTGTTCTGGCAGAACCAGGTACCCCACAACACCTTTTCATTGGCATTCTGTTCTTCCTTTCTGTCTGTCTCTTTCTCATCTGGTACTCTGTTTCCCTGAGATAATCTTTCATGCAAACTAACTGTGTGTTACTTCATGTTTCTGTCTGTACTTTAGGAACACCAAGCTAAGACAGGTAAGGACACGAAAACTGGTTTGATTTGGGATGTGGAGAGTCTGTGGTTCCCACACTCTCTGCTTATATCTTTAAAAGCTTGGTTAAAGGGCATCAGTGGAAGCCCTTTTCCTTATGTCTAAATATTTAAAAGTCATTAGTTAAGCTACTATATAGTTAAATAAAATGCTGTAGTCTCCCATGTACCTGCATATATTCAAATGTATATTCTTGGCTTCTCCTGAATTTCATGCCAGGATTACATGAAAATACTCAGGTCTATACCCCCCTCCCTGTCTACCTCTATTCCCAACATATGCTTTGGATAGCAGCCTATAGGAGATCTATAGTCCAACACAGAGCAACTTTCATACCTTGGAGTATATGCAAAGTGGCTCAGCTTTCCCTCAGAGGAATCACCTAGAAAGAAAAACTGTGAAGACTCCAGGTAGTACCTGGGTACAACTATAGGTGAGGCTCAGGCAGACTCTTTAGCACATAGATGCCAGGGGCCCTTTGGCAGCTCATAAGGTTATGAATCCATAGAATATCCTGACAGTTCTCTGGTACATTTCATGGACATTAGTCTTGGAAAATTAGAACTTGATATAAATATTTGGAAGTCGTGCTCTATGGCTTGTCAGGGAACAGCAGAAGTAAGTGCATTCAGCTAGGAAAGTGAGGGGGAATGAGTAGAGGGCTAAGAAAAGCGCCCTGGGGGTGTCTGGGAGGGGGGCAGAGCTGGGAAAGAGGCTTTGGAAGTGACTCAGTGTTTCATCTTGACATTTAAAGACAGCTTTATCCTTCTAAACTAAAAAGGGAAACAAACAGATTCCTAAAGCAGAGTGGTAGAGTGATCCTGCTCTTTCTTGGTAATCGCTCAATAGCCTGTGTATGGAGACCCTTCCTGTGTCCCAGTCATGTCATGCCCACTAAGCCGCTCGAGACTTTGAGAGTGAGGACTTATTTTTGAGACTATTATGTTCCATGTCCATATTAAACAGTCTTATCTAGAGCTGTGATCTGAATGTGTCCCCCTGAGTCTGTGTGTTGAAACTTAATTACTATGTGATAGTATTAGGAAGCAGGGATTTGGAGATTAAGTCGTGAGGGTGGAGTTCTAATGAGTAGGATTAGTGACCTCATAAATGGGCTGGCGTGACCTAGCTGGGTTCCCTCTGCCCTTCTACTCCTTCTGCTGTGTTCTTCACAATATTTGTCACAAGTCAATATTTGTCCCTCTGGCAAACAGAGCAGCAGTCATCTTGGGGCCCCAACCAGACACTGAACCTGCAGGTCTCTTAATCTTTTCCTATCCAGAGTAGTGAGAAATCAGTTCTGATAAGTGACCCAGTATCAAGGGCAAAGACACTTGGAGGAGACACAACGCCTTTTGACGCATGAGCATGAAATGAGGAAAAAAGTTTGAGAAATTTTGAGAAAATTTTTCTCATACTACTAACTCTATTTCTCTTTCTTTCTTTCTTTCTTTCTTTCTTTCTTTCATCATCTATCTATCACTACCTATCTATCATCTATTCTACTTTTGGTCACTGTGACAAGCACCTGAGTGAAGCATTTTAAAGGGAGAAAAGACTTATTTTGGCTCATGGCTTCTGAAATTTCAGGCCACACCAATGGCTGGCTCTATCATTTGCAGGCCGGTGATGAGGCAGCTCACCATGGGTGGACAGGTACAGCAAAGAAACACTGTTCTCTTCATGGGCCAAGGGGCAGAAAAAGACAGGAAGGGACCAGAGCAAGATCTACCCTTCAAAGACTTCCCAGTTACTTTTCCCAACTAAACCCTGTGTTCTAAGTGCCCATTCAAATATACATCCATTCACAAAACTAGAGACTTTATGACCCCCAGCTGGAGACTAAGCCTTCAACACAAGCCTTTTTTGTAGACATTCATATTAAAATCATAACATTTGTGATGGTTAATATCTATTTTTAACTTGATGATACCTAGAATCATCCAGGAAAAAAACCTTCCAGAATACCTGCGAGTTTGCCTTTGCTCAGGCCTTTGAGGGATTATCTAGATTAGGTTCAGTGAGGTGAGAAGACCCATCCTAACTGTAGGCACCACCATTTAATGGGCTGGGGTCTCAGACAGAATTAAAGAAAAGAGAGAAATCTAGGCTTCCTGATTGTGGGTGGAAGGAAATCAACCACCTCACGTGTTGGCTGCCATGATTGCCTTGCTAGGATAGACTGCATCCGCAAACTGCAAGCCACGATGAACCCTCTCTCCTTCAAACTGGTTTTATGAGAGCATTTTATTAAAGGAACAGGTAATGTAACTAATGCAGCATTGTACTCCTGGGCCCCCAAAGTCTCATGTTAATCTCCTAATGCAAATTACAATTAGTCTATCCCCAAGACTCTTCATGGCCTTAACAGTTTCAGCTCAAAAGATCACGTGCAAAATCCATGACACTTAAGGCAAAGGTCATATTCAACATCTCTGAGAGGCTTCTGTATAAGCTCCTGTAAAAACAGAAATAATTCATATTCATCCTTGAGTAGCACATTCTAAAAGTTAATAGTGGGGCATAGAGAAGAGCCATGGGACTAAAGTTGGACCCAAATGCAGCAAAGTAAATGTAAAATCCTGACACTTCATGCTGGACTAGAATCACATGGGGGAGTCAATTGTGTCAGGGGCTTAAGTAGTAGCTGGGACTTCTCTGACCATGGCTGCCTCTGATATTGGGATGGCTGAGAAATGAGTCCTGGGAAAACAGGGTACCCTAGTGCTGACTTCTGAAAGAGGAGTCTTTCAAATGATTATATCTTTGAGTCTGTGGTAAGGCTTAGCCAATTTCTGAAATGCCCTCAAAGCATTTGTTTTTATTTCCTTGTGAAAAGTGGGTGACTTATTTTTTGTATGATTAGTCTCGTTGGGAATCACATTTTATTTGCCACAACTATGAGTTTTCAAAATCTTTCTGCTCTACTCTTTGGTCCCATGTTTTGTCATCAGTCTGGACAAAGGCAGTCAGCAGCAACCATGCCTTGGCACGGACAGCTAGCACCCTGTCCTGAAGTCTCCTTTGAAATATTAATGAGTTCATAATCTTTTAATTTGACCTCCTACAAAATCTCAAGGCATGGACAGATAAAAGTAGAATTGCTACCAGTTTAATAAAACGACCTCTAGCCCCAGCGTTGCCCATTTTATTTCAAACCTGGCCAGACATAGTCACAACAACTTCAATTTTTGGCACCATTTTCTTGTGTCCATCAGACTGTTTTTACTGTGACAAATGACAGAGAGAAACAGTTTAAAGTGTGAAAAATTTATCTTGGTGTGCAACTTCAGAAGTGTCCATTCATGGTTAGTTGATTCCATTGTTTCTGAACTTGTAGTGAGGTGAACACAGTGGCAGAAGGGTGTGGCAGAGCAGGAGGAAGAGGATGGCACAAGAATAGGGAGGGACAAAGCTGTTGACCTCATGACAGCCAAGGGATAAGGAGAGACAAGGTATGCTTTTCAAAAGCATGCTCCCAGATGCATACCCCTCCAAGGAGCTCCCTATTTTTAACAGTCTATCCTGGCTGAATAGGTGTGAAGGCATTTATAACCCAACCCTCCTCTCAATAATGCCGTCAGCTGAAAATCAAGCATTTAACACGCGAGTCCTTTGGGCAAACATCTCTTGTACAGATCATAATAACTGAACATTTCTAGGTGTGTCTGTTTCTCCAATTGCCCTGTGTACTTAAATGTTCTGCACTGACACCATAGTAATGGCTCATCCAAAGGTTTTCATTAGGAAAGATTTCAAATGGGCAGTAACTGCTCTAGAAGAGTTTGAAGGATCCCTTTGTTGGACTCATTCATTTTCCACTAAAGAAAGACAACCTAAAAGAGAGCTGCTCCCAGATTTACAGCCATCATGGCAGCAGTGGGCTGAAGGCCTTCTATATTATAGCTTTTTGTGCACTGCTGTTGGATGTGGCCAGTGTAATAATGGCCAAAGAGAGGTGAGGAAGCTTCAATCAGTGTTAGTTCCATCACAAACCTGGAGCATCCTTCAGAGGCTCACACTTGGGGTTCTTGTTTTTTATTTGGCAGTACTATTTTGGGAGATTGCAAAACCTTTGGGACATGGGACCTTGTTGGTACATGTAGATACTTAGGGAAGGGCCTATAAGGTTCTGTTGGTCTCCAGTTAGGGTCTACTTCTCTGTTCCTTATTAGCTGCCGTGTAAAGTACCAGCCACAGCTCCTGCTGACATGCACAAGGCTGCTTGGTCATTCCTTCCCAACCATATCCCTCTGAAACCAAGAGTGCAAATCACCCTTCCCTTATTAAGTTACTGCTCTCACCACAGCAATGAGGAGCAGAGCAACTAATACATTAGAGTCAAGTGTAGGTCTATACATGCACAGTTTGAAAGGCACATGACTGGTTCCAGTAGATCAGAAAAGGATTCCTCGCAAATAGGGCCATCTCAACTGGATGTGATCAGTACAATAAAAAAGAAACTGATTTTGTAAAGATTAATTTCAGTGTGTCTGGACTCTAGGTGGAGAGTAAGCACAAAGTCAGTATGATGATGGTGTTCCCACCAACATGAGCCTTTCTTTCTTCTTAAGGTGTTTAGGTTTTACTTGTGGAGCAAGAGGAGGGTACTACAGGGCTGAGGAAGAGGACGGGTTGCTTGGAATGATTATTACGGCTGCAAAATGGAGAATAATTCCAGAGAGCAGCATGTCTGGAGGCTGGGAGAAGTTAGTGGCTGTGATATTAATATTGAATTAATCCCAGACTGGGATTAATGGGAATAGAATCCAAGAACTGTTTAGGACAAGAAGAGAATAGACTTCTAAGGTAATTCATTCAGCAGTGGAAGATACAGTCTCCTGCAAAATGTGTTCTGACAGTGAGCAGAAAGGACCAATAGCATACAGACAGAATGTGCCCATCAAGTCTTGGCTGTAAGGTCCATGTTGGGACTTCTTGAGCCTGTTACTGAAGTAATGCAGTAATGGGCTGTAGAAGTGGGTTTAGCTCCCAGTCATCTGGTCCTGAGGGGAGGGGAGCTCGGCATAGAGGCTGGAAGGCAGGAAAGGAAGAAGTTCCGAGGGGTTATAAACATGCTGAACTCATACCCAGTCCTGGAAGGCTAAGGGGGCAGGAGAGACTCCTATGAGATTTTATAAGAAAGTGAAGGTAAGTCACTATTTTAGCAAAAACATTCTTTGGTAACAAACCCACCTGGAAAAACCAAACCAAACAATAGGTCCAGCCTCTTCATTGGTACGAAAGCCTCCTGTTTACAAATACACACAAGGCCCTATGCATTTCTCAAATGTCTGTCTTCAGAGAGAGTTAATAATGTGTTCCATCTTAAAGACAGTGCTTTATTGGATTATATGCCACGAGATTGTGAACTGTCTGTCGGCAGGCAACCACGATGTGTATACTCGAGTGTTGTCTTGCAGATCTTGTATACATAATAACAAGCTCTAGTGGTCCCTTAATTGACACCGGGGTTTAACAGCTAAAGCCTAACGCAGAAAACTGAACAGCTTTGTGTTTGCCTCGTTTTCCCGTCCTGTCCTGGATCATCACTCCTCCCACTGGTCCTTTTATATACCGGAGCTGGTCTGACTCATCAGCTCTCTTCCCTCCCTGCCTCCTACAGAAGCTGCTAAAATTAGGTTCTGTTGAATTATGACAAGATTTCTCTAGAGTCACAAGCTCCAGGCTTGGTTCCATTGAGCACAGGCTCAGAGTTAAGTCTTCATTCTGGAAGGGCTTTTGAACTTCCTCTTTGTGCACTGAGGAAGCCTCTTGTGGTTCATTCTGTGATTTTTTTTAATTAAAAATTTTTTAGAGATGTACTTACTTTTATTTTATGTGTGTGGATGTTTTGCTTCCAGGCATGTCTGCGCACCACATGCCTGCCTTGTGTCCAAGGAGGCCAGAAAGCAACTTTGAATCTCCTGGAAGTGGAGTTACAGATGCTATGACTCACCATGTGGGTGCTGGGAACTGAACATGGCTCTCCTGGAAAAGCAGCCAGTGCTCTTAACCGCTGAGCCGTCACTCTAACCCCAGCTCTGTGATCTTGTGGAGGAAGGTTTTCCAGGACAGAGGCCTCACTGTTCTGTTCCAGGTGAACCACAGATCCTTTCCGGGCAGTGTAGCAAGTGTAGCAGCTTCCTGGAGCTGGTTCCCACCCGAGTTTTGCTTTCTTGTGTATGACCACCCTTAACTTAAACTAACTAACTCTCTCTCTCTCTCTCTCTCTCTCTCTCTCTCTCTCCCCTCCCTTTCCCTCTTCTCCCTCTCTCTGGTATTCATGTGTTAATGTCTGTGTATGTGCACATGTGTGGAGGTCAGACATTGAGTCGATGTCATACCTTCTCCACGTTATCATTGTTACATTGTTGCTGTTGTTGTTATTTACAGTCACCCACTTAGCCTAAAGATCCCTGGTTTGGCTAGATTATTGGATAGCAGACCCCAAGGATCCTCTTGTCTCTGCTTCCTCCTTCCCACTGTGATTAAAGGTACGTACTGCTACCTGTCTTTTTTTTTCCTTGGGTGCTGATATGCTGCAGACACTACCAATTGTGCTGTCTTTACAGCCCTGTCTCCTGGATTCCTTTAATCAATCTTTCTCTGTCTCTGTCTCTGTCTCTGTCTCTGTCTCTCTCTCTCTCTCTCTCTCTCCCTCTTCCCCTCTCTGTTTCCCTCTCTCTTCCTTCCTCCCCCTCCTTCCCTCTCCCTCCCTCCCTCCCTCCTTCCATCTCCCTCCCCCTCTTCTCCCCTGTGTGTACATGCAATGGCAGAGCATGCATGTCGAGGTCAGAGGACAGCTTGGCAGTTTTCTCTTTCTACCACATGGCCTCCTTGCTCCGGGTAGCAAATGCCTCTACGTACTGAGTCATCCCACTGCCCCACCCTCCTTGATTCTTAATACTCAACTCCCTGCCAATCTGAAGGATGTTTTCCAAGTAGCTTCAATGACCTTGACTGTGTTTATTTTTTTCTTCAGAAAATGACTCCACAAACAGAACCTGTATTATTACCCTTTCTTCCAAAATACTTATATTTTAGGTATTCATGGAGAAATTAATCTGTGAATAAACTGAGTCTCCACAGGTAGACAATTTTTTTAATTACTGATTATAACACTACCATCAACCCAGGTGCCCTAGGCAGGCATAACTCAGAGGGCAGCTTCCAACAGATGAGCCTTACACAGGCTGAATTAGTCGGCAGCTAGTGACTTGTTTCTGAGCTCTTGAAGTCTCTTGACTAGGCTGCTACTATGAGCCCAAGAATTTGAGCTGCTTCTGATAAATGCATAGGCAAACAATTACATTAAACACACATAACTCATTATCACCACAAAACTCAAGTGTGTGCTTAAGTGTCTGTGATGCTTCTGTTCTGTTCCCAGTTTGCCAATGGAGAAAGTGAGGAACGATATTGAGTTGGTATGAGTACCAAGTAAGGAGCTGACCTGGAAGGAGAATTCAACCATCTTTTTATTAAAAAACAATTTTATTTTGTGTATATGAATATTTTGTTTAAATGTATTTGTGTATACCACATACGTGCTTGGTGCCTACAGGGGCCTGGAGGCCTGAAGAATGTGTCAGATTCTTTGGGACTGGAGTTTGGATGGTTGTTGGTTACTAAGCAGGGGCTGAGAATTAAGGCATCTCCTCTAGAAGAGCAGCCAGTGCTCTTAACCACTGAGTCATCTCTCCAGCCCTAAGTCAAGAATCATAATTCATGATTTGGTAATGTCCTTCCCAAACACTCCTCATTTAAATTTTCTTTTTCTCCAAACAATGTTTACTGAAGATCTAGTATATGCAAGATGTTATGATATCTATTAAGGGTAAAATACTGTTCCTATTCGCTTGGAATGTATAGATGTAGACATCCTGACAGCAAGGACACGCTTAGGAAGAAGTAACACAAGGCAGTCTCTATCACAGGGGACTACCTGCCTGCTGTGGATGCCAGGCTAAGTCGGTGAGAGAAAGGATTGTGGAGGAAGCCAAGACAAAAGCTAGGATCTGTCCTCATGTCATCTTAGTGGAATGGATGTATCTTCTGGTGGGTGGAAGTGCAGGCAGGTAGGAGGTTACCTAAGACTTGTGATTATTTTGCTGAAGGAATGTCTGTGAGAACTTCATTTCCAGAGGTTAACAAGCCTGGGGCTACATGGTCTCTAATAATAAACCGAGTGGGAACCTTCCTATGAAAGTTACCAGCAGGCTCATGAAGATTTTAGTTAAGTAAGCATGCATGTGTGCTTTTCCAAATGCATTTATGGAGTGTCAATCGTGTGTCAGACATTACTGCAGGCTCTGAAGATTTAGTATCAAATGAAGCACTGTCTGTACGGTCACCAAGCAGTTTAGTGTGGATGGACAATTGAGTGACACCTACAAAAACAGTATGGTAATTTTGTCAGGAGGCATAGGTGAATCTGAGAACACAGAGAAGAAGGGATTCTAACCTGGGGTTGGGAGACCAGGAAGAGCTTTAAGAAGGAACTTAGAGCTGAGCTAAGTCTTTGAAAAATTTTACTTTTCTGACAGAAAAACGACACACATATATTTTAAATATTAGATTGTTGCTAAGGCAGGGGAAGCACAGCTGTGCTTCCCCAGAGTCCTCTGTTAGTACAATTAGAAACTACACTCGTGGGCTGAAGCTGCAGCTCAGTGTAGGCCTAGCAGGAACTAGGCCCTGGGCATGATCCTTAGAACTGAAAGTGCACACACAAATGGGGGGGGGGGAGTGAGGGAGTGAGGGAGTGAGGGAGTGAGGGAGAGGGAGAGGGAGAGACAGAGACAGAGACAGAGATAGAGACAGAGAGAGGAGAGAGTGCAAAACAACTCCAGGATATTATATCTCAAAGAAACTTAGCAAGATTCTGGGGTCTAGAGAGAAGGCACTATGGCTAAGGACTCAAGGAACAGTGACATGGTGATAATTTTCCTGGCTTATTGTTATACTTGTTTCTGGATATGAAGAAGTTAGCACCCTGGAAACTTCAAAGGGCACCAAACAACACAGAACCAGTCAGCTCTCCCAGAAAGAGATGGGTTTTCTTACAAGGTAAGAAGCATTTAGTCAGCACTTACTTAACTTTGGCCAAACACTGTAGAGGGTCAAAGAACCCTCTCTTCCCTGCCTACATCTCAAAGGACAAGGAGTAAACTTCTATTCCACTTTTGCCAACTCTACTGAGGCTTTGTATACTTGAGCATTAACCTCCGAGACACGAAAGCTTATACTCACACAAACATTTTTACATAGAGTTTTGTTATAACTTTATTCACATATAATATCCCAGAGATTATGTCTATAGAACATTATTTGGCAACACAAGAATTAACTGTTGATATAACAACTTAGAAGATTCTGCAAAGATGCCTACTAAATAAGAAACAAAAAACACCTTCAAAGGTTACAAACCTGTATTATTTATATAACATTCTTTTTAAAAGGTACTTTTAAAATTATTTGTTATTGTACATGTGTGTATATTATATGTGTGTGTGTGTGCACACACAGGTACCTAAGTTGGTCAGGGTGGTTTAGGAGTCTCTGGAGCTTAAGTTACAGAGGCAAGTTGTCAGTGAGCTGATATAGGTGTTGAACTTGGGTTCTCTGTAAGAACACTACTGACTCCTACTCAGTGAGCTGTCTCACCAGCTCTTCTATAACATTTTCAAAACAATTACTTTGTGTGTAAGAATGTATATGCGTGCACCACACGTGTACAGTGCCTACAGAGACCAGAAAAGTGCATTGGATCCCTTGGGATGGTGGTTAGAGACAGTTGTGAGCTTCTATGTAGGTGCTGTGGAATGCCTCAAGGTTCCCTAGAAGAGCAGCCAGTGCTCTTCACTGCTGAGCTATGGCTCCAGTCCTGATAGCATTTCATTCTTGAGATGCAAAGAAGATTAGTGGTTTCTGCACTTAAGAACACTGTAGTGGAAGAATCTCCATGGTGACATGACTGTTCTAAGTTTTGACTCTATCTCTGTGGTATCTGGTTCTGTTACTACCTGTTCTGTGTTATCCTGCAGTATACTTCACGATGAAGTATGAAGACACAGGCACTAAGCTGTGACTGTGACAACAGCGACAATAGCTTTGTAAAAGTTACATTTGGGGAAACCCTGGTAAAAGATACATGTCAGCTTTATTGCTTCTGAGAACTGTATTCAACTCTATGACTACTTTAAAGTAAAAAATCTTATTAAAAAGACAAACTATTTTTAATTGTTTTTTTTAATTATCAAATCATAATTTTTACTTTTTAACACAGGGGTTATAAACACAAAAATGCAGGATGTGGGGAAGGGGATGACACAGGAGCATAGGTGTTCAGGGGGAGTACGGATATCTTTCAGAACTGGGTATCAGCTGGGTGAAGGTTCAGGGGTCAGATCACTATGACTCTGCCTATGATTCACTTGTCCTTATCTAATTTGATACTATCCACCATGGCTGCCTATTTACAAGGTCTATGACTACTCAGGCTGGTAAATTTCCACAAAAGCTGCCTGTTTACAATAGCTTATAGCCATCTGTTTCGGTGTTTTTCCACAGAAACCGAAGACTTTGTGTTAGCAGGCATGTATGTCAGGCCTATTGCTGATTTTAGGCTTATGGCTGATTTTAGGCCTTCAGTGTATAAGCAGGGCTGCCCTTGACATCTCCTCCCTTCTCCAAGTTTAGAAGGGCTGTGGTGATTCTAATCTTGCCAAGGTGGGGATAGAGGCCTGACCTCCAGTAATTAAAGGGGACCTTGTAATAAGCCAAACTATTTTTAAGGTTGAGTTATGGAGGTCAGGAAAGAGGAGACAAAGGCATTCTGGGTGGATGAACAGCAAAGCCTGAAGGCAAGGTGTGTGTATCAGTCCCAACAACAAGTGGTAGACAAGGCCAAACTATAAAAGGATACCATTTGAGAAATTGTAAACTTCTAAAAATTTCAAGTTTTTGAAGAAACGAAGTATTTCATTGATAATGCTAATGGGGTGGGGGCATGATGGGAAGTTGGGCTAACAGACGTGGGGCCGTGAGAGATTGCGAGTTTGGAAATACTGAGGGGTTAAGATGCACACTTGGGGTGGTGCAGTTTTAGGGTGGCCAGTCACAGGGTAAGTAAGGAATAGAATGACTGTAGGGAGTTATGGAGGACTGCATTTGGGATAGAAGCAAGTTGCTGAAGTGAAGGCGGAAGCCAAGATGTGTGGTAAGATGTCACTGTGGCTACTGGGATCATCTGGAGTCTCGCAGGAGAATAGATCCAGAGAAGAAAGTCGGTAAAAAGAGATGAACTAGGGCTCACATCTGTAATAAATACTTAGAAAGCATACCGCAGCAGGATGTGAGGAGAGTTGGTGCTCCAAACGATGGCCTGAGGAGAGAAAAAATCATGACATGTGCCCTCTTCCTGTTATGTGGGTGGTAAGGTAAGACAGTCAGCAGCCTATGACTAGGAGGTGGAATCAAGGAAGAGGAGGGAACCTGTGGAAAAACCGTGACACCGAGGCCCGTTTGCACTGAACGGGGAGTTGCAGAGGGAATCCGGGAAGGGTTGAGTGGATTGATCAATAATTGGAAGGCAAGTGGACAGGCCCTGGGAGACTTGCTTCTCTCACAGTGTTGAGGGTGGTGGTCAGTGACAGGTGTCCTGGAGTAGCTGGCCACAAGGTGCTGACAGGATGCCTGCTAGCCAATGGCTTCAGGCTGACAGGCATTTGCCCTGGCAGTGTCTGAAGCAGGGCGGCATCTGTTGTTTGTACCCTGGCACACTCTGGCAGCAGATGCCTTGTTTCAGTGATGCTCATTCCAAGCGGCTAGGCCAGCATGCTGTGGGGAGCGACGTCAGCCTGGGCAATACCAGGGCCTCTCTCCAGACAGCCTTGCTGCTTACATTTGTGCGGCCCTGTGTTATAGACAAATGGAAGCCTCCGGCCTCAGGTCAGCCCCTCTCTCGCCAGTTTAGGTTTTACCTAGCACCAAGAATACTCCTGAGGAATCTCTATCCTTACTTCCCAACTTTGTTTCTTGAATCCATGGCTGCCATCGTCTGCCACTGAATCTGGAGCAGAGAACACTCTTGGCTCAGGCCTCATTTGGAGACACTGCCCTGGAAAACAGGCCAAGCAGGCCCTGCGGTGAGCTTGAGATCGCAGAGCAGGGGATTCTGAGGTCCTGAGTACCTGGACTGTTCTAGGTGGGAGGTATGGGAATCCCTTGTTCTACAGAAGGAGCACAGTCCAAGAGTCTGATCAGAGAAGGAACATCTAAATGTCAGGCAGTACGCTGGGATCCGGATATGGGGTCCATTCACCTGAGTCTGAGGATAGGATGATGTTCTTGGAATCCTGTAACCCCAATCTCAGTGGCTAGCAGAGGCCCCGGGCAGAAGTTAGGGCTGCCCCTTCACTTTCTTTAGCTTGTTTGCCTTCTGCAGTTCCCTTTCCAGAGCTCACTACTGTTAAAGGAGGATGCATTTATGGTGATTATTTGCATCATTGTTCAGTGATTGAACTTTGGAAGCCTAATGGTGGACTGTGTTAGGGTTTCTGTTGCTATGGTAACCTGGGGGAGGAAAGACTTTGTTTCAGCTTACCAATTCCACATCACAAATGATCACAAAGGAAAGTCAGTTAACAAACAGGGCAGAAACCTGGTAGCAGAACTTGGTGCAGAGGTCATGAAGGGATGCTGCTTACTGGCTTGCTCATCACAGCTTGCTCAGCCTGCTTTCTTCTAGCACCGAGGACCACCCACCTAGAGGTGGCTCTACCCACAGTAAGCTGGGCCCTCCCATAACAATCATCAATCAAAAACAAACAAAAACAAACAAAACAGCACACCAGTCTTGTGCGCAAGACAGTCTGGTGGGGGCATTTTTCTCAATGGACAGTCCCTCTTACAAAATGACTCTGGCTTGTGTGAAGTTGACATAAAACTAGCCAGCACAGTAAGTGTGGGCCAAATAAACTTCTTTCTCCCTCAAGTTGTTTCTGGTCATGGTATTTTGTCACAGCAATAGAAACCCTAAGTAAGACATAGACCTGGCAGAACCATTCAGTATTACAATTTGTGATGAATGACAGTTCCCATGGCTCTTCCTTGTTGGCAGATGTCACTGCCAGTGTGTTGGGGTTTTGCTTTTTTAATAAGTGATATGCCATTGCCTCCTAGTTTAATGAGACAGGCTTCCCCCTAATTGACATTTTTGTTTCTCTGTTTCTTTCTCTCTTTCTTTCTTTCTCTCTCTCTCTCTCTCTCTCTCTCTCTCTCTCTCTCTCTCTTTCTTTCTTTCCTTCTTAGAATCTTTAAGTGGCATAGCATTAATTATGCAGTCTACCATCTCCATACTCATATACTGTGAAAGACAAAAAAAGAAGGAGAATTTGGAAAGTTAGGGATGAGGTCACAAAGCAGTTGGCTGTATCTAGCCTCACACAGACACATCCGAGAGAGTCAGCTTCCATATGAAGAGTTCTATGCAGAAGCATGGGACATGAGGCACTAAGATCAGATCTGCCCCTATCTACTGATGGTCAGAGGCCCTCAATCCAATGGCTTGTGACAACTGTAACCCTGCTAGGACTCTTTCTCAGTCCAGCCTCAGAATGAGAATACAGCCCCAGCCAGAACAATTGCAGCCTTGTACTTTGTTGGAGGCAAAGGCTCACAGATAAAGTATGCCCATGTTGTGTGGCTGTATCCTCTAAAGGGGATATTCAATTCCAGAGGGAAGTATACAAAACTTTCCAGATTCAGGAAGAAATTTAGATGCCTCTGGAAGCCCTCCAAATGTTCAAGATCCACAAGGCCCCATCCCAAGGTTACTTAAGGAGTAACAGGAGCTAGAGAGAGGCGAGCTTCCCACCGACACAGCTGCCAAGCTCCCTGGGAGCTCAGAGGATGTCATCTTCATGAGTGGTCACTCCTGCTGGAGTGGGCATTTTGGTGAAACAGCTGACTTAAGTTATCCATGTTCATGTAAGGACACACTCACCCACACTTCCATGTGTAACACCAGCCAGCTCACTGGTTCATCAAGCTACATTTGGGTGGAATTGTGATGTGGGTTTTGTTTTTTATTCGGCTCTTGGTTTGTTTTGATCTATCTATGCCTTATCTGGGATGGGTAGTAGTTTGTTTGTTCCCAGGAAAAGTCACACACCAGACTGAGTTCCTGACCCAGGTAGTGTTTGGGTCTATGCTGTGCTATACAGTAATAGACACTCAATACAAATATATAAGAACAATATAACTAACGTTATGCTAGTTTCCGATGATGTTGTGACATTACGCTTGATGAATGGGGATGGCAGAAGTGTATTCTCTTGCAGTTTTGTAGTGAAGAAGTCCAAAATTAGTATTATGAAGCTTAAATCAGGGTCTTGGCAAGACCACAACTATAATCTTTTTCTTACCTATTCCAGCTTCTTGGTTTATGATAATATCCTGGCTTCAAGGCCAGTACTTTACACTTGTGTCTGTTACCATTTACCCATGACCTCTGGGTAGGTGTGTGTGTGTGTGTGTGTGTGTGTGTGTGTGTGTGTGAGCACATGCATGCGTGTGTGTGTGAATGTGTATGAGTGTGTGTTTACATGTATGCATATGTCTGTGAGTTTGTATGGATGTACATGTGCGTGTAAGCTGGTTCTCTGCTTTCTTCATAAAGAGAAATTACATTGGGGCTCACTGTGATAATTAAGACCTCCCAGCTCCCTCCATCTCAAGTTTCATCAAATGTTCAAGGACACTTGTACCATATTGTACCACATTTATAGGTTCCAGAGGGTTTGGGGAGCCATTTGTTTTCTTTTGCCTACTGCAAGGAGCTACGATTTCTGAACTCTTATTATGCTCTAGATACTCAACATGTATGTTTTCACTTATATGCATTAATTTATATGTGTTATCACACTCTAGTTATATTAAATAGCATTTCAGGGAGCTTGAGGGCCTTGGCCCAGGTAACTTAGGCAGGAGATGACAAGTTCAGCAAACTGACTTCAGAGTGTGGCCTGCTGTATTGTTTTTCCATCAAATACTTTAGCAAAATTTATCAAATACACAAAAGTGTATCTATTTCCCTTTGTATAAACATTTCAGTGAATCTTTACAAATGGGCTATCTATTGGTATCTCTCTGATCCCCAAGTTAAAAGAACATTCAGTGATTCTTAAGGGGAGCCACCTTGAGTGGGAGGAGACCTTTTCTAATACTCAGAATAGAAGACCCTGTTCAAAGAGAAGGTCCACTAAGCACAGAGCACTTAGGGGCAGGTCTCATAGTTTGTTTTGGATGGAGGTGGTTTAGCTTTCCTGGTGACTGAGGTTCTTGGGGTGAAATCTGAATAAGATTGAGAAGGTATGTTGCAATTCTTACACTGATCATAGTTCAAACTAAGACTCTGTCATGGTTGGAGGTCTGCATGGACTGCTTAGCATGTGCTATGGCATTTCTATGTCAATTTGCTGGTTTTCTGTGTGTGACCAGGTGATCTAGGAAGTCAGACCGCATTGAAACTTTGGCCTTACATAATCCTACCTACATCACACTTCAGCGGATGAATCTCTCTCTCTCTTTTTTAATGTGTGTGTTTTTTCTCCTAGAGAAGAAACGTAAAGCTGTATAGGTGTCACATGGCTAAAGGCTATTTCTGGAACCTTTGCTTTTATTGTCATGGCATTCATGATGGCTTGGGCACCCCTCTCTCTGAGCCGTGTGACATGCCTGTGTAGGTGTTCAGATGGTTACAAGGCTCAGGAGATGAGGTTCATATGGCAGATGAAGGTGCCCTGTCATGGTTCCGGCCGGCTTGTACACTCTGTCCCTCCTCTGACGTGCACCACTTCTGATGGTGACCTCACTTAGATGTGACTGCCCCTAGCTGGACTTTTCATGTTGGAGTTGACCTCACGTCTGGCACCAACTGAGATGTATTGGTTTCGTTTCTGCCCTGCAGATAGTAGAGGCCTACTGGGCATCAGTGAATGCTTTGCCATACTGACTTTACAAATGACAGTTTCAGAGACCATTTCATCCTCCCAAGGTTTCCCAGTCTCTCACTTTTGCCCTGCACCAACATCTTCGCTGACAACAGTTGTTCTCACGGCAGGGAATCAGGTCCAATAAGTTGAACTGTCTTATAGAAGAAAGTCTTTAGACGTTGTGATTTTAGAAAACATTGATCCTAGTACCTTTTAAAGACAGTTTTAAAGTTATTATTATCAGTTTTTAGTTAGTACACAAAGTAACAGGCTTCATTATGACATGCTCATGCTCACATCCTCGGACCTTGCTTGCTTTCCTCTCTCCACTCCCATCCTTCCTTCCCTCCATTTATATCCCTCCCACCACCCAAATCATCTTCCTTTCTGCTTTAAATTCATATTTATTTAAATTTAAATTCTGCATATGAGAGGCGTATGAGCTATGTGGTATTTTGTCTTCCTTTTCCTGTTACTTTTTCTTGTACCCCATCTTCTCTTAAGATCTTTTTATAGTTCCTCTTCTATGTTCATGTCATACATCTCTCTCTCTCTCTCTCTCTCTCTCTCTCTATATATATATATATATATATGCACATATTCATACACACATATATGTTTACATCATAATTCTGCATAGGAGAGAAAATACTTTGGCTTTCAGGGTCTGGCTTATCTTCCTTAATGTAATGATTTCCAGTTTCATCCTATTTCTTGAAAATGGCATAATTTTCATTCTTCTTCATGGATGAATGAGATTCCATTGTGCAGACATACCACAGTTTTTGTATCCATTCATCTGCGAAATGAGCATGTCGACTGGGTGCCTGTTTTGGTCATTATGTATAACATGGCAATTAACACAAATGCAGAATCATCTCGTTAGTCTGACTTACAATCTTCATTAGGCTTATTTCTCACCTTCTTTCAACTCTCTTCTTTTCTTGAGGACTCCCTCTAAGCACAACCTGGAGAGGGAGGAAAGTTTAAATCCTCAGCCCAGTCCCCAAACCTTGGACGAATGTCTAGTGTTCTACTGTTGGAGAGAGCATTCTGAAGCAGCATTGTAGTTCTCAGAGGGTTGCCAGCAGAGTTCAGGTCCTGTTGCTCATAGCAACAGTCTGTCCACACTACCTTTTCCCATTGGTGGGAATGCCCAGGAGCCCCGTGTTTTCTCCTCAGCCCACAGAACACTCCCCATAGCTACCCAGGTCCCTGCTTCCATCCTGGTAGACAGGATCTCACCTTATTTTCTCTTTGGTTATCTCCCCCACTCCATTGGTACCACCATGCTCATTTTGAAGATTCACTCTCTAGGTACCACTTAGGATGGGCTGGGAGCCATAGGGCATGCCACTGGTACAAACCCAGTAGACAGAGTATGACATGGAAAGGACAATGGGGAATTTTGTGAACAGATGGTCTTATGCCCTGTAGCAGTCTTTTTTTTTTTCTTTGTCTTGAGAAACTACTCATGAGAAGCCTTTTTGATGGTAGCAGTATTCTTCATATTTAAAACCCTTGAACCTAGACTTTTAGACACTATCTCCAGAATTGAAGATATTTGCAATCAAATAAAACACCAAAGCATAAGCAACAGCTACCCCTGCTAACCCCTCACCACCACATGGGAAGCCTTATGGTGTATCTGTGAGGTAGGTCAGGCCTGTAGCTCTCCAGCTTTCTATGTCTGATTTGAGACAAACAGAAAAATCCTCCTGGACTCAGTGTTGCTTATATTTCTTGGTCCTAGAACCCATGGCTGCCAACCTTTTTGTCTTTGCTGACATTTGACATTTGATGCATACCATCTCTTCAGGCCTCAACTATTTGCTACTGGGAGGATAGACTACCCAACCCAATGGATGTGCTCATTCCAAAAGAGCCTGCTCATGGCACCTGCTTTCCTTCTCAGCTAGAGTGAGATACTGGTGAATCCCAGGTCAAGAAGGGGCCTTGTCTCAAAAAACATTGAGAATAGCTTCTGAGGAAAGATACCTATGGTGATTTGAAGAAGAAATAGCCCCTGGAGGCTCAAGTATTTGAGTACTTAATCCCTAGTTGGTGGTACTGTTTGGGGGATTATGGAACTTTAGGAAGTCCAGCCTTGATGGGAGAAGTGTTGTCAATAGGGACCTGCGTGCATGTGGTTGGAAATGTGTTTTACCAGCTTCTTGCACTGCCACCTGCTGCCATGGCCCTTCTGCAGATAAGGACTCTTTTCTGGAACCAAGAGCCCAAATAAACTCTCTCTTCTAGAAATTACTTTGGTCAGGGTGTTTTATCTCAGCAAATATATATATATATATATATATATATATATATATATATATATATATATAATTTATATGCCTTGTATGAGCCAGTGTGAGTATAAGTGCTCTTTGTGTATGCAGGAGTCTATAGAGGCCAGAAGATGGAGTCATATCCTGGGAAGTGGAGTTATAGGCTATTGTGAACTGCTATCTATGGGTGTTGGATACCAAACAGGGTCCTCACCTTACCAGAACAGTAAGCTTTCTCCCCACTGGGCCATCTCTCCAGACCCTAATTTAACACCTTTAATGACATTCCTCTAAGCTTTATGAACATTTAAAGGAAAGCTTTATGTCCCCTCAGAGTTGCCGCAGACAAGGAGTCTTGGGCCTATGATAGAGCCCTAGCCTTGAAAGGTACCCACATTGAGGTTGAAGCCTGTCTCTTCAGTGCAGCCATACCAGTTAACCACTTGCTTTGTTCCCTTCCTGTAATAGCAAGAACCCAAAGGCAAGCCTTCCGTGGCATTTCTGGCAGGATCTGCAAGCCACCTGGTCTCCCACAGGTTTTGGACTCTGGTTCAGGATTTTACACATTCCACCTTCCAGGGAGGGTACTCTGTAGTTCCAGGGTCAGTACAGACTGAACCAGTGAGTTCTGATTCCCCCATCAGAAGCAGGCTGTGGATAGGGAGAACATGTCCCTGTCTGCATTGAGAACATTTTTAGGGAGCTTGCGCCACCATGTGGAAGAAGTGGGTACAGCCTTCTTCAAGTTGCATAACAGGAATCATCTGCCTTTCCTGTGTTCTCATCTATTTCTTACATGACTTCTGAGTCACTGCAGAGACACCTAGTAATAAAAATAAGTTTTGCAGCAGTGCTATGTACTGCTGGGCTCACGAGGATCTTCTTCCTCTACAAAATGCCCGACTGAACTGCAGGAAGATGACGGCGGAAGACGCCTGAGGCATCTGGGTATCTGGGCATAAGATGCCCTGCAAATCACAGGAACCCTGTACATTGTAACAGGGCTTTGCTGTTGAGGGTGACAGGTCTGACTATCACCCAGGAGACCTTCTAACCTTTATTGCCTAAAGGGAATTGGGTGAATCACTGGGAAGGAATAGAAGTAAAATGATTCCAGAACACACAAGAATTTGAGCAAACCGTGTAGTTCATCCCAGTAGACAGGGAAAATGAGATGGAATCTTTCCTGACTCATGAAATAGAAGGAAGAGGAGGAAGAGGAGAAAGAAGAAAATGATGAGGAACAGGAGGAGGAGGAGGAAAGAATGGACAGTGTGGACCAGCTCTTCAGCCTGTAGCTCAAGTCCAGGGAGTATGTGTTGGAGGAATGTCAGTCAAGGCTGAGAAATAGAAGCACATCCTTTATTGCTTTGGAGCCCGCCCCCAGCCTCTTTCTTTGAGACAGGGTCTCACTTTGTAACCAAGGCTTGCCTGGAACTCTCAGGAAAATACAGGGTGCCCTCGAACTGATGATGCTCCTGCCTCAGCCTCTTGCACCACTGCACCCCCATGTACCTTCAGTCTTTTCAAAATTGTTTGGTGTGTGGATGTTGGGAGTTGATTTCAAAGTAGTGGAGGTACAGGCGCCATTGCTTATGCAGCTCCACTCAGCATCTGAGAGAGCAGGGGTCAGTGTTCCTTCTTTCTTTGCAGGCCTCCCCAGCTCCAAAGGAAAGAGTTTTACAAGTACTTAAAACAAGACACAAGCACAGCCCAAGAAGTCTGGGGACTCAAAGGAAATTGGAGGTCCTTACATCTCCCTTTAATGAGATGCTGAAGTGATAATTCTCAGGAGGCAGAGCCAGGGGAATCTCTGGGTGTGCAGATAGCCTGGTCTACA